>NC_073377.1:9464741-9482241 GCF_028641065.1 Leucoraja erinaceus
TGCCCAACCTCTCCTCCTAGCTCAGGCTCTCAGGTCCTGGCAACATCCTCGTAAACCATCTTCCTTTTCTTCTGAGCCACGATCTTTCCTCATCAGGAAAATGCGTTCGGCTGGAAGAGGAGGCGCTGTTCTTTGAACTTAACATTTTGTTTCATGGAGACAGCGTATGAGCCAAAGGAATAGTGTGAGTTGGATGGAGAATTAAAATGACAGGCAACTGAAAGTCAGCGATCATGCTGAAAGAAGTGGTCGTCTCGTCTGTCTTTGGCTTCCGTATTCAGCGTATTCAACATCTCCAGAGACGGGGTCCTGGGCTCCCCAGCCCAACAGCCCAGCGCCTGATGTCTCAGACAACATGACCCCCGATACCAATTGCCCAGCGGAAGCTGGTGACAAAGGTATTTAAACCAGCCGCGGTCCAGAAGCGCATCGAGGAGAAACACAACATCCAGAAACGATCCTATGACAAATCCAGTAAACCACTGAAACTGCTACTGCAGGGTCAAGTCGTCCGTTTGCAGACTACTTTGGGACATACCCGTCTAGGTTTTGTTGTCAGCCCGTCTAAGGAACCCCGCTCCTACCTTGTCAATGTCAATGGTGCCCCGTACAGACGGAGCCGCCAACACTTGCTGCTTGTAAAAGAACCTCGTCCACCACCAGCCGATCCCTTTGCTCCACCTCTGATGTTCAAGCCGTCTGCTGCTGCTGCTGCTGCTGCCGCTATCTCTAGTCGCAGCATGTCCCGTTCTCCACCACGACCGGCAATCCCGTCTAACAACACCACTACATCTCCCGCATGCTCAACCTACCAGTCGCCTAAAGTGCTCCCAGCTGCCTTCTCCCTTCCGGGTTCATTGCCTCCCTCCCCCACTAACTTTTCTGGTGCGGAGGGAGAGGGGTTGGTTCGTACGCGTTCGGGTCGTATTAGTAGACCGCGTGACAGATACGGCGAGTACGTTTAAATTCGCACGTCTTCCCTGTGCTTTATTATATTAGCTCTTTACCGGGAAGGATGTAGATTGGTTATTGCATGAGAACCAATCTTAGTAGAGTAGCATCATTAACCCCACCTTACTGTATGTTTTATATTAACACCCACTTCCTACATTAACTAGTCTTGGAAACGGTGATGATGAATTAACAACTAGCAACCTGCTGTACCTCTGTACGAAGTGTTACTATTAAAGATGACTTTAAACTCAAGACCTGTGTTACATAATCACTTACAATCATTACCTCCAAGCGGTTCCTTTATCTCGAGTTCTCTTTATCAAATCTGGTTCATTGGACAACACTAAATCCAGAATTGCCTTTTCTCTGGTCGGCTCCATTACAAGCTGCTCTCGGAGGCACTCTACAAACTTTCCTTCTGGGGTCCTGAACCAACCTGATTTTTCCAGTCTACCTGCATATTGAAATCCCCCATCACCACAGTTGCATTACCTTTGTTACATGCCAGTTTTAACTCCTGCTGCAACTGACACCCTACATCCCGGCTACTATTTGGGGGTCTGTTGATAACACCAATGAGTGTCTTCTTGCCTTTCCAATTCCTCAACTCAATCCAGAGTGACCCTACCTTATCAGTCCCTATGTCTTCCCTCACAAGGGACTGAATTCCATCCCTCACCAGCAGAGCTACCCCCCCCCCCCCTCTATCCCATCTCCTGTCCTTTCTATAGGATGTATTATCCCGAATATTAAATTCCCAGGCCAGATCCTCCTGCAGCCACGTCTCAGTAATCCCCACAATGTCATATCTACCAACCTCTAACTGAGCCTCAAGCTCATCTGCTTTACTTTCTATACTTCATGCATTCATATCCAATTCTTTTAATTCCTTACGCAACTCACCTTTCACATCGATCCCTATTACACTTGGCCATACTCTCCTATCCCTTTGTGAGCTTTCTTTCCCGTTAATTCTGGGGTCATTAACTAACCCTTTACTCTCTTTCCCTTTAACTACGTCCTTGACTATCCCATTTGACTCCCCACCCCCTCCCCTTATTTAGTTTAAAACCACCCGTGTAGCAGTGGCAAACCTGCCTGCCAGAATGCTGGTCCCCCACCTGTTAGGGTGCAATCCATCCCTTTTGTACAGTTCCCCCTTACTCCAAAACAGATCCCAGTGGTCTAAGATTTTAAATCCCTGCCCCCTGCACCAGTTCATCAGCCACACATTCAGGTCCCGTATCTCCCTGTTCCTGCTCTCGCCAGCACGAGGAACTGGAAACAAACCGGAGATAACAACCCTGGAGGTCCTGCTTTTCAGCATTTTTCAGAACTCTCTAAAGTCACGCTGCAGAATATTCATCCCCTTCTTTCCGACATCGTTTGTGCCGACATGCACTGGGTATTTTTAAGGTGGAGATTGACAGATACTTGATTAATAAGGGTGTCAAGGGTAACGGGGAGAAGGTAGGAGAATGGAGTTGAGAGGAAAAGATTGATCAGCCAGGATTGAATGGCAGAATAGGCTCCATGGTCCGAATGGCCTACTCACCACATTTGACAGCCTTCCGCATAGTTAGTTTCAATGAGGAAGGCTACATCATCCCTGGTTAACTGAGGTAAGTAATGTATCAAATTGAAAGAAGAAGCACACCATGCTGCTATAATGAAGACATATTTAGAAACTACCAAAAATTTAAAGTGGAAAAAGGCAAGGCACGAGAACAAACTAGCAAATAATATCGAGACAGAGAATGAGAGCTTCTATGAATATAAAAAGGAAGAGTCTAGCTAAAATCAGAATTTAACAATTACAGCACGGAAACAGGCCATCTCGGCCCTACAAGTCCGTGCCGAACAACTTTTTTCCCTTAGTCCCACCTGCCTGCACTCATACCATAACCCTCCATTCCCTTCTCATCCATATGCCTATCCAATTTATTTTTAAATGATACCAACGAACCTGCTGACACCACTTCCACTGGAAGCTCATTCCACACTGCTACCACTCTCTGAGTAAAGAAGTTCCCCCTCATATTACCCCTAAACTTCTGTCCCTTAATTCTGAAGTCATGTCCTCTTGTTTGAATCTTCCCTATTCTCAAAGGGAAAAGCTTGTCCACATCAACTCTGCCTATCCCTCTCATCATTTTAAAGACCTCTATCAAGTCCCCCCTTAACCTTCTGCGCTCCAGAGAATAAAGACCTAACTTATTCAACCTAGCTCTGTAACTTAGTTGTTGAAACCCAGGCAACATTCTAGTAAATCTCCTCTGTACTCTCTCTATTTTGTTGACATCCTTCCTATAATTAGGCGACCAAAATTGTACACCATACTCCAGATTTGGTCTCACCAATGCCTTGTACAATTTTAACATTACATCCCAGCTTCTATACTCAATGCTCTGATTTATAAAGGCTAGCATACCAAAAGCTTTCTTTACCACCCTATCTATATGAGATTCCACCTTCAAGGAACTATGCACGGTTATACCCAGATCCCTCTGTTCAACTGTATTCTTCAATTCCCTACCATTTACCATGTACGTCCTATTTTGATTTGTCCTGCCAAGGTGTAGCACCTCACATTTATCAGCATTAAACTCCATCTGCCATCTTTCAGCCCATTTTTCCAAATGGCCTAAATCACTCTGTAGACTTTGGAAATCCTCTTCATTATCCACAACACCCCCTATCTTGGTATCATCTGCATACATACTAATCCAATTTACCACCACTTCATCCAGATCATTGATGTACATGACAAACAACAAAGGACCGAACACAGATCCCTGAGGCACCCCACTAGTCACCTGCCTCCAACCCGACAAACAGCCATCCACCATTACCCTCTGGCTTCTCCCATTCAGCCACTGTTGAATCCATCTTGCTATTCCGGCATTTATACCCAACAGTTTAACCTTCTTAACCAACCTTCCATGAGGAACCTTGTCAAAGGCCTACTAAAGTCCATATAGACAACATCCACTGCTTTACCCTCGTCAATTTCCCTAGTAACCTCTTCAAAAAATTCAAGAAGATTAGTCAAACATGACCTTCCAGGCACAAATCCATGTTGACTGTTCCTAATCAGCCCCTGTTTATCCAGATGCTGATATATATTATCTCTAAGTATCTTTTCCATTAATTTGCCCACCACTGAAGTCAAACTAACAGGTTTATAATTGCTAGGTTTACTCTTAGAACCCTATTTAAACAATGGAACAACATGCGCAGTACGTCAATCCTCAGGGACTATTCCCGTTTCTAATGACATTTGAAATATTTCTGTCATAGCCCCGGCTATTTCTACACTAACTTCCCTCAATGTCCTAGGGAATATCCTGTCCGGACCTGGAGACTTATCCACTTTTATATTTTTCAAAAGTGTCAGTACTTCTTTTACTTTGAAACTCATAGTATCCATAGCTACTCTACTCGTTTCCCTTACCTCACATAATTCAATATCCTTCTCCTTGGTGAATACCGAAGAAAAAAAATTGTTCAATATCTCCCCATCTCTTTTGGCTCTGCAGATAGCTTCCCACTCTGTCTCTCCAATGGACCAATTTTATCCTTCGTTATCCTTTTGCTATTAATATAGCTGTAGACACTCTTTGGATTTACTTTCACCTTACTTGCCAAAGCAACCTCATATCTTCTTTTAGCTTTTCTAATTTCTTTCTTAAGATTCATTTTACATTCCTTATACTCCTCAAGTACCTCATTTACTTCATGCTGCCTATAATTATTGTAGATCTTCCTCTTTTTCCGAACAAGATGTCCAATTTCCCTTGAAAACCAGGGCTCTTTCCAATTTTTACTGTTTCCTTTCAACCGAACAGGAACATAAAGATTCTGTACTCTTAAAATTTCCCCTTTAAATGTCCTCCATTTCTCTTCTACTTCTTTCCCATAAAACAAAATGTCCCAGTTCATTCCTTTTAAATCATCTCGCATCTCATCAAAGTTAGCCTTTCTCCAATCAAAAATCTCAACCCTAGGTCCAGTTCTGACCTTCTCCAGAATTTGGTATCTTGGAGAATAAGTCTGTTGAATTAATAATACGAAGAGAAAGATTGCCAGAGATTCTGAATAATTATTTTGGATCAGTAACTCTAATGTGATTCCAACAATGAATACCCAATGTCTTGTTGGAAATTAAAGCAATCTCTATCACTGAAGGGAAATGTGCTGGTCCATCTGATGGAACAAACCCATGGGCCTGGATTTGTTAAAAGCAGTAACAACATGAGTAATGGAATTGCTGCTTGCAATCTACCTACATTCCCTAGATTCTGGAGGGGTCCAGAGGCGTAGAAAATCTCTAATGTAATGTCACCATTCAGATTAGAGAAATATGGCCAAAATCATTGGAGGGACAGTATTTGATGAGCCTGAAATTGGCCCATAACAGAAGCGTTCATGTCGCAGGGCTGGAAACTGGAAGTATCCCGAGCTAATTCTACTACAACCATCATCTATTGCAACAAGTGATGGCTCCAACTTGCATATTCGGTTGTGCTGCTGCAAGTAAGAATTTCATTGTTCTACCTGGGACATATGACAATAAAACAGTCTTGACTCTTATTTTTGTGAATGGAAGTCTGTGATCAGTGGTGTACCAAAGCCATTGGTGCTGGGGCCCTATTATACATGCATCCTCGTACCTCCTCTCAGATACCTCCTCATCGCGACTCCTGGACCATGATCCCAGCAATGACACCAGGCCATCATACCCCGCATGTCACATCAGAAGATTTCTTCTAGATAGCTTCCAAATAAAAGTGCACAAACCCCCCACAATTCCCATTTCTATTGCTTATCCAAGCACCATTAACAGGATTGTCCTGGTAGGCCTATTTTTTCTACTTGCTCTTTACCCCACTGACCTTATATCTTCATACTTCTATTCTGTCTCCCCTTGTCCAATCCGTTCCCAGCTATATCCAGGGAACCTCACATGCCCTCCACTATTTTGACAACCTCTTCTCCCTGGCCTCAAGCATGGCATCTTCATCATAATTGTGTCTTTATACACCTCCATCTCCCATTGGGAAGGTCTAAAAGGCCCTCTACTTCTTTCTGTACCAAAGATTTAACTAGCTTCAAGATTCAAGAGATTCAAGAGAGTTTATTGTCATGTGTCCCTGATAGGACAATGAAATTCTTGCTTTGCTTCAGCACACAGAACATAGTAGACATAATAATAATAATAATAATAATAATAATAATAATAATAATAATGATAATAATAATAATAATAATAATAATAATAATAATATCTTTTATTGTCTGCACGTCAGTGCAACGAGATTTAGTTTGCAGCTCCAACCGATGAAAAAGAAAAGTAAAATAAATAAATAAGCTGTGTGTCGTGACCATCCGAGGGAGACAGTCCAGGGGGGGTGGGGGGCACTCAGCAGGGCCGGTTCAGAGCCGCTATAGCTCTTGGAATAAAGCGGTTTCTGAGTCTGGCGGTACGGGCGTAGAAGGCCTTGTAACGTCTGCCGGAGGGAAGTAGTTCGAACAGTCCATTACAGGGGTGTGATGAGTCTTTATGGATGCTGACGGCCTTCCTGAGGCACCGATCTACAGAACAGATCAGTGTGTCCATATACCATTGTATAAATATATACACACATGAATAAATAAACTGATAAAGTGCAAATAAACAGATTATGGGCTATTAATGTTCAGAGTTTTGTCCGAGCCGAGTTTAATAGCCTGATGGCTGTGGGGAAGGGGCTATTCCTGAACCTGGTTGTTGCAGTCTTCAGGCTCCTGTACCTTCTACTACTTCCCTTTACTATCAGTCTCATACACATGACTGGACTTGTTCTCACCATGAACAACATATGTTTTGATTCCTTTCACCTCCTACAAATTCATGGCCACTCACATGGGTCCTGACTACATTTTACTTTTCATTTAATTTTGAGATACAGCATAGAAACAGGCCCTTTGGCCCACCAAGTCCACAGCCACTGACCCCACCCCACTCAGAATAGTTTGATATTATTCTACTTTCTTACCAACTCCCTGCACACTAAGGACAATTTTATAGAGGCCAATTAAGCTATAAACCCACGTCATTGGGATTTGGGTGGAAACTGGAGTAGCCGAACGAAACCCTCGTGGTCACAGTGAGAATGTGCAAACTCCACATATCCGAGGTCAGGATCAAACCCAGGTCTCTGGCACTGTGAGGCAGAAGTTCTACAAATTGCCATGTGGAACAGTCCTTGTTCCAAACCGCCTCTCATTCCACTCCCCAATCCTATCCTTATCTCACATCTTTTTGTATTTTCATCTCTGCCCTTCGTCCAACCATCTGACAATCAAAACCCCTCCTTACCTGTGTCCAGCTTTCATTTCAGGCTTTTTGTCTTGCCTCCCACACCATTTCCAGCTTTCTTCCCCCCTCCCCATCTCCTCAATCACTCTGAAGGGTCCCGACCCATTGCCTATCCATGTTCTTCAGAGAAGCTACCTGTAGTCAGGAATTTTGAGAATTATAAGGAAGATGAGGTTATAGCTTAGTTAATCCTATCCGCAGGGGATGTCCCAATAATACATTCCCCTGCAACCGAAGGAGATGCAACACCTGTACCTATACCTCCTCCCTTGACTCCGTCCAGGGAACCCAACAGTCCTTTCAGGTTAGGCAGAGGTTCATTTGCACCTCCTCCATCATCATCTACTCTTTTGGTTGTTCAAGATGTGGACTATTGTGCATCGGTGAGATCAAACGTAGACTGGGCGATCGTTTCGCTGAATACCTTTGCTCAGTCTGCCTGGACCTACCTGATCTTCCGGTTGCTAAACATTTAAATTCTCCTTCCCATTCCCACACTGACCTTTCTGTCCTAGGCCTCCTCCATTGTCAGAGTGAGGCTAAATGCAAATTGCAGGAACAGCATCTCATATTACAGCCCAGTGGTATCAATTCTGATTTCTCTAACTTCAAGCCACCCGGGCATTCCCTCTCTCCATCCTCTCTCCATCCCTCCCCAGCCCGTCACACCAGCTTCTTGTTTTCACCCAACAAACAGCTAACAGCAAACAGCCTGTTTCCTTTATCATCATTACGTTTTTGCATTTCTTTCATTCACTCATTGTTCTTTATCTCTCCAAATCACCGAGTATATCTCTCGCCATGTCGGCCTTCATTGCAAAAGGATTTGAGTTTAGGAGCAAGGAGGTCATACTGCAGTTGTACAGGACCCTGGTGAGACCGCACCTAGAATTTTGTGTGCAATTTTGGTCTCCTAATTTGAGGAAGGACATTATTGCTATTGAGGGGGTGCAGCGTAGGTTCACCAGGTTAATTCCCAGGATGGCGGGATTGTCATATGCTGAAAGAATGGGTCAACTGGGCGTGTATTCGCTGATGGATGATAGGGGATCTAATAGAAACATCAAATTATTGGATTGGACAGGCTTGATGCTGGAAAAATGTTCCCAATGTTGGATGAGTCCAGAACCAGTGGTCACAGCTTAAGAATAATGGGAGGCCATTTAGGACTGAGATGAGGAAAAATGTCTTCACCCAGAGAGTTATGAATCTGTGGAATTCCCTGCCACAGAAGGCAGTGGCGGCTAATTCACTGGATGTTTTCAAGAGAGAGTTAGATTTAGGGTTAGATTAGAGTCATTCATTAATTCATATGGGGGGGGAAAGCAGGAGCAGGGTACTTGTTTTAGATGATCAGCCACAATATTGAATGGCGATGCTGGCTCAAAGGGCCGAATGGCCTACTTCACCTATTTTTCTATGTTTCTAATAGACAAAGCACTAGAATAACTCAGCATTCTATTATAGATGAGGCTCTCACCAGGGTCTCTATATCCCGCAGCTCCACTCTCACTCCCCATCCACCTACTCATAATAAGGGCAGTCCCCCTAGTCCTCACCTTCCACCCTACCACCTATCGGATACAGCATATAATCCTCCGACATTTTCGCCACCTCCAATGGGATCCTACCACTGACCACATCTTCCCATCTCCTCCCCTTTCTGCTTTCCGCAGAGACCTCTCCCTCCGTAACTTCTTAGTCAATTCGTATTTTCCCACCCAAACCACCTGGTACTTTCCTTGCAACCACAGGAAATGCGACACCTCTCTTTACCTCCCCCTTGACTCTATCCAAGGACCCAAGCAGTCTTTCCAGGTGAGGCAGATGTTAACCTGCTCCTCCTCCAACCTCATCTATTGCATACTGTTCCTGGTGTCAACTTCTCTACATCGATGAAACCAAGCGCAGGCTTGGCGATCGCTTCGCCCAACACCTCCGCTCAGTTCGCAATAACCAACCTGATCTCCTGGTGGCTCAGCATTTCAACTCCCTCTCAAATTCCGAATCCGACCTTTCTGTCCTGGGCCTATTTGTTTGGGTAGTTTACACCCCAGCTGTATGAACTTTGTCTTCTCCAAGTTCAGGTACTCCCTCCTTCCCCTCCCCTTTCCAGCTCTCCCACAAACCTACTGTCTCTGCCTCTTCCTTTCTTTCCGACCCCCCCAAAATGCTGGAGGATTTAGCGGATCAGGCAGCATCTTTCGAGAAAAGGAATAGGTGATGTTGGGTCAGAACACTTCTTCATACATTCTAAATATCTAAGTCTTTCTAAATGTCACTCAACCACTGCTTCCACTTTTTCCCTTGGCCGTGCATTCCTGGCATTTAACAAAACTTACAAATCTCCTTTAAGCTACCATCTCTTACCCTAGCTCTTGCTTCTTACTTGACCTCTTGTGAAAGGGAATGGAAATTGTCAAATCATAATCATACACTATTATCCAAGTATGTTTTGCAACATACGAGGAATTTGATTTGCCATAGTCATACTGGTAAAAAGCACCACAACACACAGAACACATTTTAACATGAACATCCACCACAGTGATGGAATGCAAAAAAAAGTTCAATCTCTTCCCTTCTTTGTCCTCCAACGGTCAGGGGTCTCTAACGTTCAGTTGACAGGATGATCTTACTCCCATGGCTGGCGACAGGCCTCGTTGTCGGGGTGATCAAGCTCCTGCATGGGGGGGATTTCTCAACTCCCCCGCACCGGGCGATCTACCCCAGGTCGGGGTTAGTCGAATGTCGCCCGGTTTTGGAGCTTCCCAACTCGGTTTCTCCCGAGACTGCGAGCTCCTTGATGTTAAAGTCCGCAGGCCGCAGTTGGAGCATCGATCCCAGGCAAGGAATTGGCTTTGATGGTAGGTCCATGTCCCGCAGTGAGGCTCAAAATCATTCCCGAGCAAGGCCTCCAGCTCCAGGATGTTATGGCATAGAGTGACTGGAGATACGACCCGGAAAACAATCGCATCTCTGGCAAGGTAAGAGACTGAAAAAAAGTTTCCCCCGCCCAACCCCCACATAAAACAAACCAGAGAACATTAACACAAACTTTATGAACACACTAAAAATAACAAAAAAAGATATTTTGCTCGAAGGGCCAAATGGCCTACTCATGCACCTATTGTCTATTGAAAAGGACAGACAGACTATAGGCGAGGGTGCCATCGAAGTGCCACCCACCATCCTACTCTGAAGAGGCTACAGATGTAAGAATTGTGGTCAACCCACAAAAGAATGGTTATTATCTGGTTACTCCAGCTTTTTGTGTCTATCTTCAGAAAGCTTCCGTTGCCCTCTGTGGAAAGGATTCAAAGATCTACTCAAGGACCCCTTGAAGAAATGTAACATACCCACTAACTACTGGGATATCTGATCAATTCAAAGTGGATAAGGAACATTCACGAACTGTGCTGCATCTGGTCGAGCTGCTGCCTCACAGCACCAAAGTGCTAGGTTCAATCCTGACCTCGGGTGCTATCGGTGTGGACCTAGGGGTTTTCCCTTGGGTGGTTTCCTTCCACATCTCAAAGAAGTATAGATTAATTGGCCTCTGTAAATTGCTCTCTAGTGTGCAGAATCGATGCAAAAGTGGGTTAACACTGTCCTAGTGTGAACGGGGGATCAATGGTCTGTGACCGTGGTCTCAGTGGGCCAACGGGACTGCTTACTGCTGTTTTTCATCAATTGAGATCCTTGAGGCCATGCATTGGAGCACTCAGCAGATGTTAGAAGGAATGCACCATGCATAGACTACTCACCCACCCACCTGCTACTTCAGGCCAGTCTGACCCATCTGTAAAGGAGGCTGAGGTTCCCACATCAATTACCTTGAACTTTGCAAAACTAGTCACTTGATAATGTAATCCTATCATCTTTAGTCGGTACAATTTTAACCCGTGGCAGATTAACGTACGTAACAGTAGTAGCCTCGGGTTCAATACTGACTATGGGCGCTGTCTATACGGAGTTTGCACATTCTCCCCATGACCGGCGTGGGTATTCTCCGGGATCTCTGGTTTCCTCCCACACTGCAAAGATGTACCGGTTTTATGGTTAATTGGCTTTGGTAAAGCTATAAATTGTCCCCAGTGTGTATAGTATTAGTGTACGGGGATCGCTGGACGGCGCTGACTAGGTGGGACAAAGGGCCTGTTTCCGCATTGCATCTCTAAACTAAACTAAATTTGGACATGGAGCCCCTTCAAATAGTGGGTTAATGGTGAGGCAGGATGGTGTGATGCCAGTGTGGTTAATCCAGTTAGGCACTGGGGGTGACCGTGATGTTAAATATTAAGGACATGTTTAAATTAGTCAGGAACTATAAAATATCTTTACACCAAACACCACAATAGATTTTATTGGTCTTAATGGGAGCATGCACTTAAACATCTGGTAATCTTTTTCTGAAGGCAATTGGGAATAATTTGCCCACAATAAATCATGCAAAATGTGAAAGCAACCAGACAAGGGCAAGTGGAATGGAGGCTTTATTTTTCTACTCCTGCATTTGTCCCCACGAACATGACATTAAATTCAGCTTACAGTTTGTGGTTATTTGGGATAGTTGCTCACCTACCAGGTACAACAAGGGCAGGCTTTGAAAAGATACATTTCTAGTTTGTAGAAGTCTGGTTCACAGGATCTGTTGTAAATTTCTAAGAGATGAGAACAGTTTTAACTGACAAATAAATGATTTATTAGGGTGGGAGATTGCAACCTTTGCGTGGTCCACCCTATTTCGACTAAAGTAATCAACCCGACATGCACAAACAAATAGATCAAATAGAACAAGTTGACTGACAACTTTAGGCTGTGCACACCATATGCAAGAAGAAGAAAAATAATGATTTATTCTGCAATAATCATAATAATAATACATTTTTATTTATGGGCGCCTTTCAAGGGTCTCAAGGACACCTTACAAAAATTTAGCAGGTAGAGGAAAAACATGTAAGGGGAATGAAATAAATAGTAGAGACATGACTAGTACACAAAGTAAAGACAGAATTCAATACAAAACACAATAATCAGGCAATTAATGCACAGATGAAAAGGGAGGGGGACGTGGGGCTAAGGATAGGCAGAGGTGAAGAGATGGGTCTTGAGGCGGGACTGAAAGATGGTGAGGGACACGGAATTGCGGATCAGTTGGGGGAGGGAGTTCCAGAGCCTGGGAGCTGCCCTGGAGAAGGCTCTGTCCCCTAAACTGCGGAGGTTGGACTTGTGGCTGGAGAGGAGACCGGCTGATGTGGATCTGAGGGACCGTGAGGGTTGGTAGGGGGAGAGGAGGTCAGTGAGATATGGGGGGGCCAGATGGTGGAGGGCTTTGTAGGTGAGGATCAGGATTTTGTAGGTGATCCGGTGGGAGATGGGAAGCCAGTGAAGTTGTTTGAGGACTGGAGTGATGTGATTGAGGAGTGAGTGAGGAGATGAGTCTTTCAGCAGCGGGAGGTGTGAGAGAGGGTCTAGGTTTGGCGATGTTGCGGAGATGAAAGAAGGAGGTTTTAATGACATGAAGGATGTGAGGCTCAAGGGAGAGGGTGGAATCAAAGATCACGCCAAGGTTGCGGGCCTGGGGAGATGGGGAGACAGTGGTCCCGTCGATGGTGAGAGTGGGGTTATTGATTTTGCTGAGTTTGGAGATTTCATTAGGTCAAACTGGGAGAGGAAGCAGTGTGGAGGAGGGGTAAGGAGTTCAGTGGAGATGTTAAAAGGAGGGGCCTTGGTAGGTGGTGGAGTAGATGCTGGGGAGTCGGGTACAGGGGATAAAGATTGATAGATGGTGCTGATTTTATCAGCGAAAAAGTGGAGGAATGAGTTGCAGAGATCCGGAGTAGAGGCAGGGAGAGTGTTGGCTTGAGGCTTGAGGAGGTTGCCCACTGTGGAGAAGAGGGTTCTGTGGTTTAGGCAGGGATCGGTGAATATGGAGGAGAGGTAGGCAGATTTTGCAGCAATGAGGGCATCTTTGTAGTCAGTGAGGTGGAGTTTGTAAGCTTCAAGGTGGACTGTGAGAGATGATTTCTGTGTGAGTCATTCAAGTCGGCGACCAGTCTGTTTCAGATACAATGTATTTTTGTCTTACAGCTGATCAGTTGAAGAAATACTATACTATACAGGTATACTGATAACGAATTACTACACTATACAGATATTTAAAATAGTTGTAACATTTGTATTTAATAGATAGTTGGATTGTTTTCTTCAGAGGCTAAGATGAGGCCTGAAGCACATAACAATCATTGATAGGGTAGACAGTCAACCCTTTTCCCAGGATGGAATTATCAAGGTCTACAGAGAATAACGTTAAAGTGAAAGGGGCAAAGTTTAAAGAAGACTAGACCAAGTGCAGACCCGTGGGGTCTGTTCCCCCAATGCGCGGTTGCGAGGGGAGGGGGCGGCCTGAGGCATCACACTAACACACACTAACCACCCCCATTGATATTATAATTATATTATTAATTCACTCCTTTTACCCAATGCCCTGCCCTATCCACTCACACTTTGCCCCCAATTCGCAGGCACAGAGAGGGAGACACGGTGGCACAGAGAGGGAGACGCGGAGAGGGAGACACGGAGGCACACAGAGAGGGACACGGAGGCACAGAGAGGGAGACGCGGAGACACACAGAGAGGGAGACGCGGAGGCACAGAGAGGGAAACACGGAGGCACACAGAGAGGGACACGGAGGTTTCCGATTTGTGGCGTGTTTTGAGCCGGCGACCCTGCTGCTGCGAGTGGGCGGACGACCAAAAGCAGCAGAGGGCCGATCGGCCGATCGAGAGAAGGGGGGAAGGGGGGGGGGGGGGGGGGGGGGGAAGAAGGGAAGAAGGGAAGAAGGGAGGGAGGAGAGGGGTACAGCCACCCAGCAGCCGTCGGCCTCAGAGCGAGCCTCAACTCCATGGCCTCGCATCCTCGGCGCTTCAGACCCCGAGTACAAGGGGGGGGAGAGGAAGGAGAGGATGGGAGAGAGAAGTGAAGTGGGGGGGTTAACAACATATACCGGAAGCAGCGATGTCCTCCAGATGGATTGAGCGGCTCCGTGCATCAAGCCCTTTGACCCGGTGACCTTACGTGCAACCCCCCTATAGAAGCTGTTAAGAATAGTTAGATGCAATACAGACATTTAGTTACAGGCTTTCCATTTATTTAGAACTTTATGGAAATAGCAACAAAATTCCTGGTCATATTATTTTCATGAACAATATGAGATAAAAGGGTCAACAATGACAATGATAATCAAAGGATTCTACCACTGTATAAAAACGTAAGGACCTCCCTCTCAAGTGAGGCATGGTGGCACAGCAGTAGAGTTGTTTCCTTACACCGCCAGAGACCCAGGTTCGATCCTGAGTATGGGTGCTGTCTGTACAGAGTTTTTTTCTTTCTCTCCGTGACCTGCGTGGGTTTCTCCGAGAGCTCCAGTCTCCTCCCATACTCCAAAGACGTACAGGTTTGTAGGCTAATTGGCTTAGGTAAAATCCCTTATAGGATAGTGTAGTGTGCAGGGATTGTTGGAGAGAAGGAATGGGTGACGTTTTGGGTTGAGACCCTTCTTCAGACTAATCAGGGGAAAGGGAAATGAGAGATATAGACGGTGATGGAGAGAGATATAGATCGTGAATGAAAGATATGCAAAAAAGTAACAGTGATAAAGGAAACAGGCCTTTGTTAGCTGTGTTCTAGGCTATTCTATTTTGTGTATTAGCCAGCATCTGCAGTTCTTTGTTTCTACGTTTTTAGATTAGATTAGATTAGATCCTTTATTTGTCATTCAGACCTTACGGTCTGAACGAAATGTCGTTATCTGCAGCCATACATATAATAATATACAACAGAACAGACAGTAAACACAAATTAACATCCACCACAGTGAGTCCACCAAGCACCTCCTCACTGTGATGGAGGCAAAAATCTTAGGGCTGCTGTCTCTTCCCTCCTCTTCTCCCTCTACGCTGAGGCGATACCCCACCGGGCGATGGTAAGTCAGTCCCGCGACTCACCGAGCTCCGCGAACGGGCCGGTTCAAACTCCGCGGCCCGGGGTGGTCGAAGCTGCCGCCCTCCAGTCCAGTGGACGCAGCTGTTGATGATGTCGTCCAAGGGCCCGCGGCTGAAACCCGGACTCAGGCCGCCTCTGCCAGAACGCCGTCTCAGCCACCGGAGCACCGTTCCAGCCACGAGCCAGGTCGCCCTCACATGAGCGCCGTTCCACCGTCGAGCCAGGCCGCCCTCACGGGAGCGTCTCAGCCCCGCGCCAGGCCGCCCTCACGGGAGCGCCGTTACCCACGAGCTGGGCCACCCTCACGGGAGCGCTGTGCAGGGATTACCACCTGCACTTTATCATTCCCTCTGGCAAGGAGTTTTTCTATGGTTTTCTGGAGACAGGCTAGCTGCCACAAGCCATTCCCATGCCTAGCATGTACGTAGGATGCCTCTGTATGTTCCACAAGTTATAAGGAGGTTGCACGGCAGTCGAGCGTGACCCATACTGTTGCCACGCATCGCCTTCTGGAGTACATGCGGTAAACGTCGTCAGGTAAGCAGCGGACCCATCTTCTATCCCAGCATCCGGACTCCACGCTGACTGGTTCCAATGAAAATGTTACTTTTATAACAATCAAACAGGTTAGCTTCTTAATAACAGACAACTCTCAATACGGTTGGTAGACCAGTTCAAAACTTTACTTATTATCAGCCGATGGAAGTGGCAAGGAAAACCCCAGTCAAGTGGCCAATACAGACTATTTGTTTACACAAAAAAGCTGGAGAAACTCAGCGGGTGCAGCAGCATCTATGGAGCGAAGGAAATAGGCAACGTTTCGGGCCGAAACCCTTCTTCAGACTGATCGGGGGCGGGGGTGGGTGGGGACAAGAAAGGGAACAGGAGGAGTAGCCAGAAGTGGGGGATTTTTGTCAGATGGGGGACAGTTTAGACACATGAAGAGATCCACAGAACTGCATTAGTCATGGTCAGAGGTACAGAGAATACACTAACGTTACTACAGGATGCGTCTGAGTTGTCTCGTCACATCAGCTGCATTAAAGGCATCTTGTCATGTTGTACAAGGACTTTACATATCAAAGGCGTCGGACATTTGGTACAAGATACTTGCATATCTGGGTGCCTCAGGGATCTGTTGGGTCCACTGTTGTTTGTCATGTACATCAATGATCTGGATGAAGGTGTGGTAAATTGGATTAGTAAGTATGCAGATGATACTAAGATAGGTGGTGTTGTGGATAATGATTTCCAAAGTCTACAGAGAGATTTAGGCCATTTGGAAGAATGGCAGATGGAGTTTAATGCTGATAAGTGTGAGGTGCTACATCTTGGCAGGACAAATCAAAATAGGACGTATATGATAAATGGCAGCGAATTGAGGAATGCAGTTGAACAGAGGGATCTAGGAATAACTGTGCATAGTTCCCTGAAGGTGGAATCTCATGTAGATAGGGTGGTAAAGGAAGCTTTTGGTATGCTAGCCTTTATAAATCAGAGCATTGAGTATAGAAGTTGGGATGTAATGTTAAAATTATACAAGGCATTGGTGAGACCAATTCTGGAGTATGGTGTACAATTTTGGTTGCCCAATTACAGGAAGGATGTCAACAAAAATAGAGAGAGTACAGAGGAGATTTACTAGAATGTTGCCTGGGTTTCAGCAACTAAGTTACAGAGAAAGGTTGAATAGGTCTTTATTCTCTGGAGCGCAGAAGGTTAAGGGGGGACTTGGTAGAGGTCTTTAAAATGATGAGAGGGATAGACAGAGTTGACGTGGACAAGCTTTTCCCATTGAGAGTAGGGAATATTCAAACAAGAGGACATGACTTCAGAATTAAGGGACAGAAGTTTAGGGGTAACATGAGGGGAACTTCTTTACTCAGAGAGTGGTAGCTGTGTGGAATGAGCTTCCAGTGGAAGTGGTGCAGGCAGGTTCGATTTTATCATTTAAAAATAAATT
The DNA here is from genome assembly GCF_028641065.1 of Leucoraja erinaceus. Lineage (NCBI taxonomy): Eukaryota > Metazoa > Chordata > Chondrichthyes > Rajiformes > Rajidae > Leucoraja > Leucoraja erinaceus. The sequence continues at coordinate 9,482,028 of NC_073377.1, forward strand.
GGATAGGTATATGGATGGGAAAGGAATGGAGGGTTATGGTCTGAGTGCAGGTAGATGGGACTAGGGGAAAATAATTGTTCGGCACGGGCTTGTAGGGCCGAGGTGGCCTGTTTCCGTGCTGTAATTGTTATATGGTTATGTCAAAGTCATCAGTCATTGCATACCTCAAAGGCATCGGACATTGGTACAAGGTATTTTACATATTAAAGGCATC